>NW_027455716.1:0-31902 GCF_040206685.1 Ascaphus truei
CCACAATTCAACACCTCCCAGCCAGGATCTGTTCATGCAGGTCAGTTTTCACCACATTCATCTGATATTCATTCACCAGGCCCAAATGTTACCGGTCAAGTAGCAGACATTGCTGTGCAGGTTCCTGATGACATCCTACCGCTGCCATCTGTACAAATTCAGCAGCAGACACCTACAAAGGAGGCGACAAAAACAAAACAAGACACACATGAAACAGACCAACCATCACTTGTGCAGTGTCTACCAACTTGCTCACATGTGTCACTGGGCACAAGCCCTGTCCGTGAACAGTCACTACCCAAAAGCCCTGTAGGTGAGTCGCTGCCCAAAAGCCCTGTAGGTGAATCGCTGCCCAAAAGCCCTGTAGGTGAGTCGCTGCCCAAAAGCCCTGTAGGTGAATCGCTGCCCAAAAGCCCTGTAGGTGAATCGCTGCCCAAAAGCCCTGTAGGTGAATCACTGCCCACAAGCCCTGTAGGTGAGTCACTGGCCACAAGCCCTGTAGGTGAGTCACTGGCCACAAGCCCCGTAGGTGAACAGTCACTGGCCACAAGCCCTGCCCGTGAAGTGCCAGAGGCCACTCAAAGTGGCTCTGTTGTGCCTAAAGTTGGTGGCAAAAGAAAAAGGAAAATTCAAGAGACAACAAGCAGGCCTGTTACTCGCTCGCAAAAGGAACAAAAAAAATAAATGTTATAATTCAGAAAATATGTCTTTGGCCTTGTTTTGTTGACTTCAGATTATCTAATTACTATTGTATGTATGCTGAAGACTGTGTTGTTTCCAAACTTTCAACTATGTTCTTGTACACGTGAAGTTTTGGAAATGTTAACACTCATAATTAATTGTGTTATAAATATTTATGTTGTAATCGTCTGTTCAGTAATGGTCCACCAGGAGCCAGTTGCTAAGTTTAGAGAAGCTGCCATTGACTTTGCAGCAAAACATTGCATTTGGGTGTGTTAATTGATGTAAGAATTGCATATGCATATTAGTCACATGCAATTATTAAAACACCTAAGTAACTGCAAACATCTTTCTTGTACGTGTACAGCAGGATTATGTGTAAATTATTACTTACCTTTGCCTTGCTTGGCCATTGTAATTTTGTCCTTTAATCAGTTGTGTGTTCGTTTCTATAACATCTCAGAATGTATAATAATATATATATATACACACACACACTGAGTGTGAGTGTGAGTGTGAGTGTATATATATATATATATATATATATATATATATATATATATATATATATATATATATATATATATATATATATATATATATATATATATATATATATAGTACTATATAAACTGGTATACACAAACTAATACACTTCATGCTTCCTTGTGAAAACACTATTTTAATAATACAGGCCTAATGTTTGAGAAATATCCTAAGTATGAGACTAACAGTATTGTGCTTAAACAAATGTTTATTACTTAATTCAATCATGTTTCTCACCATTTAAATAGGTTTCATACAAGGTATACTTAATGCCATCAATGTTGTGTGTACTCCTGCAATATAAAAAAAAATTAAATATTATATATAAATATATATATATTTTTATAAGAGATATATTTATATATATATATATATATATATATATACACACGTATTTAAACTCATGCAGACAGGGAGTTAACCAGACTTTCACATACACACAGAAATGTAAGCGGGGAAAAAACATTTCTTTTTGCAGGTGTGTTTTTACTGATATGCCTGGCTAAGAAATATTTTCACACACTGGTCTTTGTTAGTTTTCAAAAAAACACTATGTGAACGCATTCACAGTCTAGGGATGTTTTTCACAAACGAGATAAAAGAAGGAGAAATGTTTCTCCCACAGTCCCATATCACGAACCACAACTGTTAACCCAATTAGACAAACAAATCCAATTGGCGTTTGAAATAAGGAGTCAAAGTAGTTACTTTTGTTGACCTTGACAAGGAAAAACAGGAGTTTGTTAGCCATTCAGCACATTCATTTTGATGAGCAAATAACACAGACCTGCACACAGCTTTTGTGCTACTCAGACATGGCTGATGAATTCGTTAACAATATTAATCCCCTTTTAGGGTATAAGTACATGATCTGTGAAGCCATCTTGAACAGTCGCGGACAGAAAGCAAGCACACGCCAAATCGATGATTTCATTCGAGCAAAATATCCTTATTACCAAGACCGTAAGCATGCACGGAATTTTAATTCCTCAATAAGATTCACTTTATCAAGTAATGACTTTTTTGAACGTGACCAGGATAAGCTACAACACACCTATGGTTTCTGGAAGATTGCCCCGGAAAAACAATTTCTCCTGAAAGACGGCACTTATATTGTCGTGAAAGGCATATTTATTCCTAATGGCAATAGCAATGTATCCGCTACTACTGATCCGTTTGAATCGATACGTGCTGCAATATCTGCAGCCTCCATTCCTGAAACCCACATTGTACAAGAACAAAAGTACTATGATTATGTACCAAGCCTTTCAGCTGAAAATGCATTGGAATGGGAACCGGAAGAAATGAACCTACCTCCCGACCAATTATTTGAAGAAAGCAGTGGCGATTCCTATGAGCGCATCCTGGAGGAGATATGTGCCATACTGGATTCAGCGGTTGGGTTAAGCGTGGATGAAAATGCCTTGCATTTCTGGAGCGACCAGTTGCAGCCAGGCGAAGAGTTAATTCTAGAAGAATGGTAAATATAACAATCGTTATGCGTTGACTCTGCGTTTAAATTTTTTTTTTTTTTGTAACCACCATTTTCACTTTCAATGCGTGGATACAGCGTAACATTGCAGACTGCATAACATGTAGCGATCACAAACAAATTGTTTCCTAATACAATATAGTAGGACCTGAAAGAGTAGTACACATTGCTGACGGAATAAATATACGTACTTTCCTATCCCTTTAAACATATTAGCAACATTTTACCATTACTCTAACACATACCTGTTTTGTTATCATGCAACATCTACAACATTGAAAACCGGGTCCACCACGTATGACGTGGGACCCTTGTCATGGGCCAAGGCGTCCTTAAAAAGGATTAGTGATGTAAGTCCCGCCCCCAAGCGACGTGCGCGCCTCAAAGCCTATTGGCTGTCATGTTTTGTTATAGTAACGGTAACTGCAGTGTGTGATGCGTGCGGCTCAGTGTTTGTAGGCGTACCCTGGGCGTTAGCCGAATGTTAATTGAGTGGGAGGAGTGTTAGCGTGCGTTTCACGCTGGCTTAACATGACGTCACACGTATTGCATTTGCGCATTGTGTTATCGGCCGTGCTTTCTGTTCAAACACGTCTGTTTAAAAAGAATACAGATGTACTCGTTTAGAACGAATGTAGTTTCGTCTTCATTGTATTTGAAATAAAGATGTTATGTTTACTGGTATTTTCAACATGTATTGAACGCACAACGTACGCTTTGTTTTGCGCATGCGCTAACAGTTAGTGGAGCCAAGCGTGAAGTGCGTGCGCACACAAAGATGTGCGCGCACATCTTTCAGTATACAGGCAACGTTCACTTCTTATACATAGTTATGCCTGCTACAAATTTAAAGAAACATTACATACTGATGAACAGTTTTACTTCTAACATATAAGTGAGTGACGTGTGTATCTACACAATCATATAGAGCTGCGTAACGCGTTGTCACGGATGCATATCTAGTAAGGTGCCATCTTTGACCATCATGTGTTTGCTGTATTTCAGAGATGTCGGGGAAGATACAATCGGATCAATGTATGATTTCAGAAGAGTCTACCTTTATATGAGATGATTGTGAGGAGGAGCCACCGACTACTATACTACATATGGAACTAATTTTATATTGCTTGCAGCGCTTATTAACAAACAATTAAAAATGTGATACCCTTATGCCTATATTGCATAAGCACTTAATTAACATAATGATGTTGCAAAAGAGTGCCTCATGAATTTTTATTGAGTGTTCTTTAATGACTACTAACATTTTATGACATGGTGTGTTTTATATATAACAACCATTCCCACTCTGCTAACACATTTGTGTATTCTAATATGTAATGGAACGTATGACTGTCGAAACTATGTAACAATAATAATAATAATATGAGCATGTTCATGTATAGGGCTGCTAGTTGTACGCAGCGATTTACAGACACATGTTTCAGCCTGAGGTCCCTGGCCCGTGGAACGTACAAATGTTTTTTTGCCGCATGAGGCACAGGGAGATAAAGTGACTTGGCCAAGGTCACAAGGAGCCCACACCGGGAATTGAACCAGACTCCCCTGCTTCAAAATATCAGTGCCAGTGTGTGTCTTTACTCACTGAGCCACTCCTTCTCCCAATGTAAAGGACACTTACAACCAAGTAGCCATTTAAATTTAAAATCTCTTGTTACATGGGTATGTAGATAAAATGGTTTGGGACTGTAGCAAATAATGTTACTGGCCAGATGTTATGGTCCCCTCCAATGCATGATGTTCTGAATATGACATCACCATCATGTTATGAAGTACGTTTCTGTGTATATTTCATTAACCTAACTAACTATAGTTTACTGTGTTTATTAATCGTTTAGAAATACATAGTATAGTCAATATGATGATATAAGCTACCATAATAAAGCTGGTGTTATCATTTGTCGGTGTTATACATGGATCCTACACCAATTGATAGAGACACAAACAGTTGTCTTAAAAAGTGTGTCTATGCTAGTGATGAATGTGCTCCCGTAAGTAAACAAATAAGTACAGTTATCCCCTTTTCTCCAACCACCTCTATATTACATTAATGGAAATTATAAGGAAACATACATAAAATGTGATGAAATGTGAGTAATCATTTTGTAATACAATGCACATGAAAGCTCAAGAGTAGCTAAATGCATATACATGATACAGAAAGTACATATATGTAACATTTGTGTTTAAACCAATATGTTGGGTTTTTAGTTCCAATAATTATAGGAAGATTGAGGTAGCCACATCTTATGAGAGATGTCAGCAAATATACATACCATGATCAGTCATACTGGAGATATACCTATAATGCAAAGGAACAATATATAAATTGCAAACATTGACATGCCATCTTCAGTACCGTAAACAACACAGCAAAGTGTGTATTTGGTGTTAAATGTACAACACCATGTATATTTCATGACATTCAAAATGTAAATCAGCCTGGTGTACACATCATCTGGATGTACATGTTACACTGCACCAATAACATTGTATGTAAGCATACTAGAAGCATGAATGATTATGGGCATAATATGTGTTTTGTCTTAGCATAAGGAATAACACAATGCTAAAATATTATTGCTTTGTTACCCAAGTTGTATTCACATACACACAACTAAAGTACAATTGAAGAGGGATTATATAACCTGTGCAACAATAACATACCGGTGCCACATCCCTTTGTGCACACAGCAGAGAAAAGAAAGGTGTGCAACCCATATTCATCTGTGTCCTAACAGAAGGTTATATAAAGAAACATTATTGTTAATATAACATAATTAAACTATAAAAGTAGTACTAGGAACATATGAGTTTGTACTTACAAGAAAAAAATGAATTGATGAGATTCTGTCGTGTCTGGCCACCACTGGCTGTTTGTTCATTTTCAGCAGCTACATGGGTGGGATGCTCGTCTACCAAAGCCTCAGCTAGGTCTGACTGTACATTGTGCCTGAGTGCAACATTGTGCAAAATGCAACAGGCAAGGATAATATCAGACACTTTTTGAGGCTTGTATAGAAGAGCCCCACCAGTTCTGTCCAGACACCTAAACCTGGTCTTGAGTAGGCCAAATGTCCTCTCTATAACAGATCTTGTAGATATATGGGCTGCATTGTACCTGTCCTCTGCTTCAGTTTGAGGGTTTAGCACCGGAGTCAAGAGCCACGGCCTAATTCCGTATCCTGAGTCACCTATAATGAATGGAGCACACATAAGCTGACATTAGTGATCAAATTGTACAATGCCAACATTCCTAAATCAACATGTGTTTTGTGTTAGAACATGTAAATATGTACTCACCCAGCAGCCAACCAGGTTCAAAATGTCCCTCTTCGAACGCATGGAAGACTGAAGAGTTCCTCAGGATAGAGGAATCGTGACTGGAACCAGGGAACTTGGGTACCACATGCATTATCCTCATCATGGCATCACATACCACCTGTACATTGAGTGAATGGTAGTGCTTCCGATTGCGGTACACATGCTCACTCTGACTAGGTGCAATCAAAGCAACATGTGTGCAATCGATTGCACCCAGCACAGATGGTATCCCTGCTATATTATAAAAGCCAGTCCTGACTTCCAGCCACTCTGTTGCCTCTGTAGGAAAATGAATATAATTCCTAGCGCGTCTATTGAGTGCATAGAGAAACTGGGTCAAGGCCCGCGAGAATGTAGATTGCGAGACCCCGCCCACTATGCCCACAGTTGTCTGGTATGACGCGGAAGCAAGATAATGTAATGAGCACAGCATTTTAACAAGCCCAGGGACTGCACGACCTCTGGCTGTGAAAAAATCTAAATCCCCCCTTATCTCCTCATAAAGAGCTAAGATTGCTGCTGAACTCAAACGATAGCGACTTACAATCTCCTCCTCACTCATCCCATCTAACAGGGTTCTCTCCCTGTACAGACGCGGACGAGGCACAAGTTGTCTCCTCTGTCTTCTCCTCTGATCTCCTGTCCCTCTACCTGTCCCTCGGCCTGTCCCTCTCCCTGTCCCTGTCGTATCCGCGTCACTGTCACTGTCCCTCGGTGTGTCCCTACCTTGCCCTATATCATTCTCTTGATCAGCAAGCATGTCATAGAAAAGAATGTTCCTGCGTCTCCTAAACATTCGCAACATTTTGAAATGAGTAGCTGTGAATGAGCAGGTAATGTGCGTCCTTTAAATAGGTATGTGATGATGTCAGGTGACATAGTAAAATGCAAGGTGTTACATTAACATAATAAAGTACTTCTGTGGCAAGCTGTGTGCACTTGTTGTTCTAAGTATTTGTTGTGTGTATTCTGCAGGGAATGATGATATTTGGCAATGATGTGACGTGAAGCTTTGTACAAAGATTGCTTGCAAATAAATAGTTGCATGTGCAATGCATGTAACACTTGTGAACGCAAGAGTCAGTCATGTAATGAGACAAAAAGGCTGAGATTGACGTGGGAAAAGTTTTGTGTAACATGTGTAATTATCCATGTTATTGTGACATGTTGGCAACAATGAATAGTCGTGTGCATATGCATGCATTTGTGTAAGGAGGATAGTTGGTATAGAATGAGTTTACAAGGTGTCCCAATGATGAATTACTGTACATGTGTGTATAAGTTAGGTTGAAGTGCTTGTAATGCAACGGTTACAATGTAAACATGCAATGTGATTGAGCGTCCAATAAGTGACGTCATGAAAATAGGGAGGACCCAAAAGTATATGTAAACATGAGAAGACAGATGTACATGAACGTTTAAAGATGCGTGTCACATTACAAGCATTGTGTAATGTAAAGGAAGATGAATATACTGTGTATGTGTGACATGTGTGACATGTGTAACATCATGTAAATAATTGTCGCTGAGTTGAGTAAAATGTGTGATATGATGTGAGGTTCTCCTTTAAGAGTGTAGTATAGTATTTTCCCTTGCCACATCATCACATGATGAGTAATGTGACCCGCAAATGCTGAAAACATGTAAAAGTCGAATGTTATGCAAATAAGACACATCAGCTGTGACACAATGCAGGGAATGCCCCCACACTGTAATGCAAATCCCCCTTGTATTGTGAGCAATGAAACGTAAACAGTACTATACTGTTATACGTCCCCGCTCCATTGACTTCCATTGATGTACAGAAGATTTTTTTTTTCTAAGTGCCGTTCCGGCAGCCTTAGCGATCGTTCTCCCGTCCAAAATGCCAACTTTAGTTGGCGGGAGAAATCGGCCATAACATCTCAATTTCGTAGTGCCGATCAGCCCCGATAAGCTGTTTTTTTGTTGTTGAATCCAGCCGATTTAAAAAAGTGGCGATCAGTGTCGAAAACAGGCTTATCGGCAGGCGACTGGCCATAACCAAATTATCGGCTCCGAAACCTGGCGATATGAAGCACTTATCGGCGCTTACTGAATCTCAAACCCAATTTTGGCTATAACATGGCCATATTTCCCTTATCAACGCTTACTGCATGAGGCCCTATATTCTATAAAAAAAAGAAAAGGATCTAGATACATTGGGTTTATTTTTGTATTTGACACACATCAATTTGTACTATATTTCTCTGGTCATATTTACTAAACAATCTTCTGCCATAAGGCGGCCCGTGTAACCCTTTCAGTGTCAAGGGTTTTTGCCACCTGTGTGGCCACACACACTTTCAAACTTTTGGTATACATTTGTATGGTTTCTGTGATCTGCTTTATATGTACTTATGAAAACGATATATTGATTTATTTTTTTCAGCACAAGTTTAGCTTTTCATTGGTATCTGTCTGGGGTGGATTGCATATCATGTGACCAATATATAATGTAATATATGAAAAAAAATACACAACAAAACAGAGCTCCTCATACTTCCTCTCAAACTTGGCCCTACTACCTCCTTCCACATTAGTGTTGGAAGTACTATCGTTCACCCAGTAGCCCAAGCACGCTGCCTAGGGGTCACACTCAACTCCTCTCTCACTTTCTCCTCTCACATTCATAACGTATCTAAAACCTGTTGCTTTTTCCTCCGCAATATAACAAAGATACGCCCTTTCCTCTGTTGCTCGACTGCTAAAACTCTGACTCAGGCCCTCATTCTCTCCCGTCTCGATTACTGTAACCTTACTTTTAAAGCTTTACACTCTTCTGCCCCTCCTTACATCTCGGCCCTAATTTCTCGCTATGCACCAGCCCAACTCTTGCATTCTGCTCAAGGATGCCTTCTCTCTACCCACTTTTGTATATAAAGCCCTCTCCCGCATTAAACCTTTCTCACTGACTGCCCCACACCTCTGGAATGGCCTTCCTCTCAATACCCACCTAGCACCCTCTCTATCCACCTTTAAGACCCACCTTAAGACACACTTGTTTAAAGAAGCATATGAGTAACACCGTGGCTAATACTACTGTAAACACAATGCTATCCTACTGTCTCTGTACGTTTTTCCTACCTACATTTAGTTCATTAACATTAATACTAAATATTATTGCTCTGTGTCTTCTCATGCACCCCCTTCCCCCTCCCCCCTCTCCTGCTCCAGACAGCAGGGCTTCAGCCACTACCCTCCCCAGACCCCTGGGGTTTGGTATGTTCCCCCCCCCCCCCTAGCAGTTGGAACAGTCCTGCCCTGTTTCCTGCTTTGCCAGCCTTGCATTAGCTCTTTTAAAGCTTGCACAGCTAAGTGGTCTCCCCCAACTGCTCTCCCCATACAGGTAAGTGGTTTCCCCCAACTGCTCTCCCTGTAAGTGGTCTCTCCCGACTGCTCTCCCCGTCAGTATTTTTTTTTCACCTTCTCCTTATTTATGCATCCCCAAGTTTTCTATTTATTGCTGCTCATGTCTATTAATAAAGTTATTCAGAAATCCAAGGAGGACTCCATTTTGCATGAAGAAGGAGAGGAGAATATCTGCCTGTCAAAGCTTCGTGAGCCCCAGGCAGCTTAGGACAAAATATATATACTGTTCGTTTAAATGCTTTCATCTGTACTGGACGTGCCTGTAGTGCAGAGAATTGCATGTGTCAGTTTAAAAATACATCAGTTCAGGATTATCCAATAATGTATTTTACGGGAGAAAGGTAACAAACAGGACAGGAAATTGTGATTCTTAGCAATATCATCTCAGGATTCTACCTGTTGCAACCTCAACCTTTTTTTAAATTATTTTTCAACTTCAAATTTTATTCATAAGGCATAACAGACAATTATACATTTTGTCTCCTGAGTTCTCATAACATAGGTTAACACAGATACCCAGCAAGCTCAAACTCCCACGCCCACCACAAAGTGAATATATATTTATGTCAACCAGAGAGCTACTGAGCGTGGCAATTGTATATAACAAGAGACAGGGGGTGCCCAATGCTGCATCCAATTGACAAAACATATAAAGTAAATACTTCAATAATAATAATTGGTTATTTAGTTAACCCTTTGGCCAAAGGCGTCATAAGCCTGCATACCAACGTCAAGGTATAACCAAAATAATGCAGGTCCTACACTACACTGTGAACCCTTCCCTTTACCTCTGTGAGAGGGGAAATAACCATAATGGGTCTTGTTCCTGCAGCAAGTGAAATGACCTTCCAAGTTAAAAGGGTGAAGGAGGAGGAGTGAGCTCTGGGGGGAGGTGCCACAGCCTCCAAAGAGACATAGGTTAACACAGATACCCAGCAAGCTCAAACTCCCACGCCCACCACAAAGTGAATATATATTTATGTCAACCAGAGAGCTACTGAGCGTGGCAATTGTATATAACAAGAGACAGGGGGTGCCCAATGCTGCATCCAATTGACAAAACATATAAAGTAAATACTTCAATAATAATAATTGGTTATTTAGTTAACCCTTTGGCCAAAGGCGTCATAAGCCTGCATACCAACGTCAAGGTATAACCAAAATAATGCAGGTCCTACACTACACTGTGAACCCTTCCCTTTACCTCTGTGAGAGGGGAAATAACCATAATGGGTCTTGTTCCTGCAGCAAGTGAAATGACCTTCCAAGTTAAAAGGGTGAAGGAGGAATCTATTTTGATCTGGTTTGAAACTGATTGGCCGGCGAAGCCGGCCAATTCAGTTGAACAGCAATTCTACTTGTTACCAAGTAGAACAAAGATAAACCAGTCAAACAAAAATGAAATGAACCCAACAAGTGCACTGATGAAGTGCACTTAAAACAGAAGGGTTAAATCTGAAGAACCCTGATTGGTGGATACCGAGCAAAGCACCCCGCCTAACGCCCACTGGGAGGCAAACTCTGAAACCGTCCCAGTAGACTCGGCGTACGAGTACTCTGCCCGAATACGGGAGTGCACCAGCGCCCGGAACATGACCACGATGTTTGTCGGGACCCCCCCCTCCAAACACTGCTTCCTGGTTTTACAAATGGCTACCTTAGCCAATGCCAGGAGCAGGTTGACCAGGAGATCCCTAGGCTTATTGTCCCGGGACACTGGGCACCCAAAAATAAAAAGATGAGGTGAGAAGTGCAACCAGAACAGCAGGAGCAAGCTCCTCAAGAAGGAAAAGAGGGGTTGCAGTCTGGCACAACTCGAATAAATGTGATATACGGACTCCCGCTCGCCACAGAAGGGACAGGTGGCGGGGGAGTCCGTGAAGTGTGCCAAATACTCTCCTGTGCTCAGTGCTCCGTGGAGGACTCTCCAACTCAAATCCCCGGCGGGACGGGGAACCAAAGATGAATAGAGTTCCCTCCACCGGGGTCTCTCATCCTCGTTCGCTGGGAATACCCGCCTCCAGATGGTGTCTGGGCGGGTGACAAGGGCGAGGTAATGCACTATATGGAGCACCAGAGAATACAGGACTTTCCTCGGCATGCCGCGGAAACATGCCGGGGACATTTCCCCCAACTTGCTGAGGTTGGGGGAGAGAAGAGCCCGAGGGGGTTGCCGTGACCTTGGTTCCACGCAAAGATCCGGAGAGCCGAAGTTGAAAGGATGACAAGGCTCTCCGGTCTGCAATACCCCCTCAATGAAGGTGCGGGAGTCGGGGTGTATGGCATCTTTAATCTCCTGGATCAAACGACGAGGGACGCGGGCACTACGCAGCCCCATACGGGGCGCGAGCACCTCTGCCCCTACCCAATCCCGCCGCTCATAGTCCAGGAGATCCCCGACTCTGGTCACCTGCGCCAGGATTAGCCGGCGGCAAATAGAGGATGAATCCAACATCCGAGCCCCCACTGCTGGATTATACAGCAAGGGCTCGGCGAGGAAATCAACCCCCACCGCCTGTTCCTTCCTGGTCGCGGAGACCAGTTTCCAGGCCTTCAGTAAGTCCCGATAGTATGCCGGCAGCTCCGAGAGGTTTCTACCTAAACCCTCGGGCCTGATGAAAAAGAGTTGCCGGTCATACCTCATATTGCGCAGCTGGCGAAAGAAAAAGGTTGCCAGCTGGCACCACTGCGGAGACGGATCTGCGAATAGGTATCTCTGCAGGTATTGGAGGCGGAAAGTGTGTAACTGGGAGCGGACACACACCACTCCCTGTCCACCCTCCTCCAAAGGGAGACACACAACTCCCACAGAGACCCAATGCTTCCCCATCCAGAGAAAATCCATCAACTTCCTCTGGATCTTGTTGATAAATTCGGGGGTCGGACCCATGGCTATCAGCCGGTGCCAAAGCTGACTGGCCACTAGCTGATTAATCACCAGGGTTCTTCCCCTAAGGGAAAGCATTCTCGACAGATACACCCATGACCCCAGACGAGCAATGACCCGTTCTTCAAGATCACTGAAGTTTTCTGGGGCAGGGTCCTCTGCAGCAGACAGGTAGACTCCCAGATACTTGAGAGTATCGCTCCCCCACGAGATATTACGAAACGTGGGGGGCAAAGAGTCCACCTTTAAGGGACCCACCAAGATGCCGGAGCACTTGGACCAGTTGATCCGAGCAGAAGAGGCCGCGGTGTAGACCTCTTGACACTCCTGTGCCCGCTCTAGATCATCTAGGTCCTGGGCCACGAGGAGCACATCATCGGCATAAGCCGACAGGACTACCCGCATGTCGGGCTCCTGCAGCACCAGCCCGGTAAGCCTCTTCCTCAGTAGGCAGAGGAAGGGCTCAATGGCCAGCGCGTACAGTTGCCCAGACAGGGGGCACCCTTGACGCACTCCCCGACCAAACACAAAAGGTGCCGTCAGGGACCAGTTAATCTTCACCAGACACTCTGCAGAAGCGTACAGCATCTGGAGAAAGCCCACAAATTGTGGGCCGAAGCCAAACGCCCGCAGGGTCTGCATAAGGTAACGGTGATCCACTCTGTCAAACGCCTTCTCCTGATCTAGGGACAGGAAGGCGAGTGATAGACCAGTCCTCTGTGCGTAATGCATCAGGTCCCGGACCAGAAAAATGTTGTCATGAATGCTCCGGCCCGGGACAGTATAGGACTGGTCAGGGTGAATCACCTCTGCCAGTACGGACTTGAGCCTCAGCGAAAGCGCTTTGGCTACGATCTTATAGTCCGTGCTGAGCAGTGAGACCGGTCGCCAATTAGAGATCTGACGGAGATCCCCCTTCTTCGGCAGCAAAGACAGTATTGCCCGCCGACACGAAAGTGGCATCTCACCGATCTCCAGGGCTTCGGCTAGGACCTCGGTGAAATCAGGTCCCAGCATCTCCCAGAAAAACCGGAAGAACTCCACAGTCAGCCCGTCTAGCCCCGGCGCTTTTCCGCGGGACATGAGACTGAGGGCTTCAGAGAGCTCGGCCAGAGTCAAAGGTAACTCAAGCCGCTCCCTTCCATCCTCACCGACCGTGGGAAGCCCCTCCCATAAGACCCTGCATTTATCTGGCTGGATGGACTCCGGAGAGAAAAGATCTACATAGAATCTCCGGGTTCTGTCCCGGATGCTCTCCGGGTCAGTCAGAGGGGTACCGTCCTCTGCCAACAGGCATGTGATATGTCTACGGTTTCCCCTCTTTTTCTCCAGCGTGTAGAAGAGGCGCGACCCGCGATCCATCTCTCGAAGGAAGTTGATGCGGGATCGCACATACGCCCCCCGAGCTCTCCGATCTTCCAATTCCCGGAGAGCGCACTTCCTCTCCATGTACATACTCTGCAGGTATTGGTCTCCCGCCACAGACAGCCGCTTCTCGAGATCGAGCACCTCCTCCCTGAGGGCCTCGATCTCAGCATCGCGCCGCCCGCTGGCACCTCTGGTGTATTCCTGACATACGAGGCGCAGATGAACCTTGCCCACGTCCCACCACTGCTCTAACGTGGCAAAGTCTGACCTGCAACCTCTCCAGGCCATCCAAAAGTCTCTGACCGACGTCGCAAACCCCTTGTCCTCCAACAACGAATTGTTGAAATGCCAATAAGCGGCCGAAGGTGCTGCAGGTAGCAGCATCAGCGTCACGGACGCACAATTGTGGTCCGAAAACGGCGCCAGCCTAATAGTACTGGACTGGGCTCGCGACAGGCTGTGGCTGGAAATATACAGTCTGTCGATCCGGGACCAGGACATCCGTTCACCCCTAAACACCCTAACATGGGTGAACTCAGTGGATGCCTCAGGATGTTGTTCTCGCCAGACGTCTACCAAGGAGTAGCGGGTGATGACCTCCCGCAAGGCCGACGCAGAACACGGGTGTGGCTCCTGACCATTCCGGTCCTTCCGAGCCTCGAGGGTACAGTTAAAATCACCCCCGAGCACCACGTATTCGTCCGCGTCGACTGTCTCCAGGTATTCAGACATTCTGACGAAGAACTGCCTTCTCAGGGGTCCGGTGGCAGGAGCATACACGTTCAGGAAATTAAACGTGTAGTCCTCGTGTCGGACCCTGATATGCAACAGGCGACCTGGAACAACAGCTTTGGCAAGCAGCAGCTCTGGTTGAAAGGACTCAGAGAACAGGGTCACCACCCCACTAGATGTTGAAGTGAGATGGCTGAAGAAGACACTGCCTCGCCACTCCAAATGCCAGCTGGCTTCAGCCTCTGGAGTGGTATGGGTTTCCTGCAGGAAACTCACAGAATACTTCCCCTTCTGCAAGAAGGAGAGTACCTGGAACCTGCGAAACCCATCCTTACAGCCGTTAACATTTAGCGTACCGATGCTTAACGCCATTGGTAATCAGGAGTTTTTTGGTTCCCCACAGGTGCTCAGGGTACTATACCCTGAGAAGCCTTTACGTGGTCTCGCATCACTTTTTCAAACTTCAGGACCCGAATATGGATAGCCCCAGAGATTTTGGCCTTGTGGTTGGCCCTGATGTAAGCTCCGAGAGAGTGGAGAATGACCGAGGCATCTTTCCACTTCTCAAGGGCCAACTTCACCTTAAAGTTTTTATGCTTGCAGAGGGTATCCTCTAGGAAAGCATCTAGCTCCTTGGCAGGGATAACAGGGGTCAAATAGTCCACCGACTCCACGGTGCCAGAAGACTCCTCACTGAGCCCCAACTCCCTAAGCTCCTGTTGACTGAAAGGCTTAAGACCCTCACCCTCCCCTGCGGGGGTCTCTCTCAGTTCTACAGTGGGTTCCCCCTTCGGTGTTTCCACGAGGGGGTCCACTAAATCCTCCACTTCCAACCCCGGGATAGGATGTTCAGGGGTATCTGGTGGTGGCATGGCAGAGGCAGCGGTTTCTGGAGTGACCTTGTGAACCAAAAAGGTACCCATTACCCTCCTGGTCTCCTCTATCGCCGTGTAAGTAAACGGAATGTTAGGGGCCTTCGCCTCAATCACGGGAGGGCACTCTTCTGTAGGCACCCCAAGGAGAGAGTCTAGCCTGGCAGTCATCTTTGACAAAGACCAAAACTCCCCACTAAGAGGGCTCATGTCAGATAGCCTCCAGTTGAAATCCGAAGTGCTCACTAAAGCATCCCTACCTACACCTGCCTCCCCCTCTCCATCCTCAACCATGGGGGTCAGCCCTAGCCCATCCCCTACTTCTGGTGACGCAAAACCTGACTCCGCCTCAGGTGCAACACTCGAAGGCGGTACAGCCGGAGGGGGATCTTGGCTGGCTCCAAAGATAGGTGCACTCGGCAAGGCAAATTCACCAAAGCACAATTCTCCTGGGGATGCTCTCCAACCGGGAGGGGCGTTGAGAGGCACCCCAACGTCTATATCTATGGGCAAGGCCTCATGCTGCTGAGCATTTTGGCCTTCCACCCCAGAGACGCCGGGTACCTTCAGTTGTATTCCCTCCAGAAATTCGAGGGGGGGGGGCTGTACGTGTGTGGGATCTGGTTTACACTGGCTACTCGTAACTAGTGGTCTGGACAGGACCACCTTGTACGGAACTGATGTTACGTCCCGCTTCAGAGACTTCAGAGGGTAAACGTAATACGGTTCACCCTCCTCTACCTCCTCAATCACCCTCTTATTTGTTTTAAATTTGCTCTTTCTAGGGATTGATTCCCCAGGAGAGATTGCCGCTACCTCCATAACAGGAGCTTCCTCCTGCTCCCCCACACTCTGTACGGTGCTTAAATTGGGGGTAAGGTGTTCTTGGGGGGGGACAGCGACAACAGAGGGTGACTGTTGTGGGGTGACTTTTCCTTTCTCCCTTTTTGTAGGGGGGAGAGGTTCAGATGTCACTGTTTGAGTTGAGGCAGTGACATCTTCTGTGATCCCAGGGGGGACCTGGGCCCTTGAGGTCTTTTCCTTCTCCCTCTGTTCTTTGGGGAGAGGTTCAGATGTCACTGTTTGAGATGGGCCAGTGACATCTTCTGTGGTCCCAGGGGGGGCCTGGGCCCTCAAGGGCTTTCCTTTCTCTCTCTTTTCTTGGGGGAGAGGTGTAGATGTCACCGCCCGAGATGGGCCAGCGACATCTTCTGTGGTCCCAGGGGGGGCCTGGGCCCTCAAGGGCTTTCCTTTCTCCCTCTGTTCTTTGGGGAGAGGTGCAGATGTCACCGCCCGAGATGGGGCAGCGACATCTGCTGTGGTCCCAGGGGGGGGCTGGGCCCCCAAGGGCTCCGCCGCGGTGGGCGCAACGGCACAGGGTATTTCCCCCTGGGGGGAGACAGTGATAACAGAGGGTGGTCGCTCCAGGGCGACCCCCTCTCCTTCTCTCCGCTCTCCAGGGAGAGGTGCAGAAGTCACTGTTCCAGATGGGACAGCGACATCTCTTGTGGTCCCAGGAGGGACCTGGGCCCCTGAGGGCCCCGCTGTGGTGGGCACAGTGGTACGGGGTGTCTTGGCAGAGGGAGGGGTGGGTGTAGGAATTGGGATAGGTCCTCTGTTCCCTTTGGGGCAACTCCTACGAGTGTGCCCCAGCTCCTTGCACAGATAACATCTAATTCCCTCCGTGCCATAGAACACTGTGTACATTATGCCCTCATAGGGCACCCTAAAAGAACCCTCCACAGATTCTGTGCTCCCCGGCAGCAGCACTTGTACCTGCCGCCTAAATGAGAGCACGTGCCTCAGCGCTCTATCCCTGCAGCCCAGCGGAATTTTTGTTATGGGAGACTTAATGTCTCCCAGGACTTGCAGGTGCAGCCGCATGAGACTATCTGGGATGAAGGGGGGCACATTGGAGAGAATAATTCTAGTGCCTAACCCCTCCATGGGTTCTATAGGGATGTAGATTCCCCCTACACTGATGCCTTTCTGCACCAGGGTGTGCTTGGCAGCCAGCGTACGGAGGAAGAAAACGCCTCTCCCGTACATCTTGCTGGCCGCCACCACAGCAGAGGGACCCACAACGTCTGCCACAGCCCTAACATAAATCTCCATGCTAAGGCCAGGTGACATTGGGCACCTCACCCCAAGCTTCCTGCTCAGACAGGGTGTGGCCCCAGCATTGTTATTGCCGGGGCCGACGCCTGCAGCTGCCACCTGCACCCAAGTTGAACCTGGGACTGCAGGGGTTAAACTGACAAGAGGAGCTGGGGGAGGTGTGGCCAGGGCACTGGAAGTACCAGGCCTTGGGCTATGGTTGTTACTCCTAAGGGCCCCAGTTTTAGGAGTCCGATGTCCAGGTGTGGCCCCTGTTGCTGCACTAGTCCTGTTCCCCCCAGGCATGATGAAATAAGCCTCTAAGTAAGGGGAGGAAATAGTGCTTAGGGAGAGAGATGCAGGGAGGTAACTGTTTCTTTTAAGAACCAATTAACTATCTCTCTGCACAGGGAGGGAATGAAAAACAGCTTTTAAAACCTGCTGTAATTTTCTCTTTCTCCCTTTAATTATTTAACTCTCTCTCTCTTATAAGAAACCACACACAAAAAAGAAGGTTTTAAAGTAAGACACAGAGCTCTCAATTGCAAATGAAAAAGAAAGAAATCAGGCTTTAAATTAAATTGAAAACTGGAAGTAAAAAACAACCAGAGGTGGGGGAGGGGAGAGGGGTTGAGACTGCAATTCCTGCCAGCCAAATTGCAGCTTTGCTGGGTTGAAATACAGCAGCCTCTGGGTGAAAACAAAAACGGTTTTTAAACCTGAAAAAAAAAAACACCCAAACCCTCTACAAAAACCACTGTATACTCACAGTATACTCCCCCACAGATCCACACCAAAGTATACCAAAAAATAAAGAATAAAAGAAAAAAAGAAAGAATACAACCTGATTCTTCAGCAATTGCCTGGGAACTCTGAGTGGAAGAGAAGCAGGCTCCAGCACAGCTTCACACAGGAAAACAGGGCCTATGCAGAACCCTTCCTTTTACCTCTGTGAGAGGGGAAATAACCATAATGGGTCTTGTTCCTGCAGCAAGTGAAATGACCTTCCAAGTTAAAAGGGTGAAGGAGGAGGAGTGAGCTCTGGGGGGAGGTGCCACAGCCTCCAAAGAGACATAGGTTAACACAGATACCCAGCAAGCTCAAACTCCCACGCCCACCACAAAGTGAATATATATTTATGTCAACCAGAGAGCTACTGAGCGTGGCAATTGTATATAACAAGAGACAGGGGGTGCCCAATGCTGCATCCAATTGACAAAACATATAAAGTAAATACTTCAATAATAATAATTGGTTATTTAGTTAACCCTTTGGCCAAAGGCGTCATAAGCCTGCATACCAACGTCAAGGTATAACCAAAATAATGCAGGTCCTACACTACACTGTGAACCCTTCCCTTTACCTCTGTGAGAGGGGAAATAACCATAATGGGTCTTGTTCCTGCAGCAAGTGAAATGACCTTCCAAGTTAAAAGGGTGAAGGAGGAGGAGTGAGCTCTGGGGGGAGGTGCCACAGCCTCCAAAGAGACATAGGTTAACACAGATACCCAGCAAGCTCAAACTCCCATGCCCACCACAAAGTGAATATATATTTATGTCAACCAGAGAGCTACTGAGCGTGGCAATTGTATATAACAAGAGACAGGGGGTGCCCAATGCTGCATCCAATTGACAAAACATATAAAGTAAATACTTCAATAATAATAATTGGTTATTTAGTTAACCCTTTGGCCAAAGGCGTCATAAGCCTGCATACCAACGTCAAGGTATAACCAAAATAATGCAGGTCCTACACTACACTGTGAACCCTTCCCTTTACCTCTGTGAGAGGGGAAATAACCATAATGGGTCTTGTTCCTGCAGCAAGTGAAATGACCTTCCAAGTTAAAAGGGTGAAGGAGGAGGAGTGAGCTCTGGGGGGAGGTGCCACAGCCTCCAAAGAGACATAGGTTAACACAGATACCCAGCAAGCTCAAACTCCCACGCCCACCACAAAGTGAATATATATTTATGTCAACCAGAGAGCTACTGAGCGTGGCAATTGTATATAACAAGAGACAGGGGGTGCCCAATGCTGCATCCAATTGACAAAACATATAAAGTAAATACTTCAATAATAATAATTGGTTATTTAGTTAACCCTTTGGCCAAAGGCGTCATAAGCCTGCATACCAACGTCAAGGTATAACCAAAATAATGCAGGTCCTACACTACACTGTGAACCCTTCCCTTTACCTCTGTGAGAGGGGAAATAACCATAATGGGTCTTGTTCCTGCAGCAAGTGAAATGACCTTCCAAGTTAAAAGGGTGAAGGAGGAGGGGTGAGCTCTGGGGGGAGGTGCCACAGCCTCCAAAGAGACATAGGTTAACACAGATACCCAGCAAGCTCAAACTCCCACGCCCACCACAAAGTGAATATATATTTATGTCAACCAGAGAGCTACTGAGCGTGGCAATTGTATATAACAAGAGACAGGGGGTGCCCAATGCTGCATCCAATTGACAAAACATATAAAGTAAATACTTCAATAATAATAATTGGTTATTTAGTTAACCCTTTGGCCAAAGGCGTCATAAGCCTGCATACCAACGTCAAGGTATAACCAAAATAATGCAGGTCCTACACTACACTGTGAACCCTTCCCTTTACCTCTGTGAGAGGGGAAATAACCATAATGGGTCTTGTTCCTGCAGCAAGTGAAATGACCTTCCAAGTTAAAAGGGTGAAGGAGGAGGAGTGAGCTCTGGGGGGAGGTGCCACAGCCTCCAAAGAGACATAGGTTAACACAGATACCCAGCAAGCTCAAACTCCCACGCCCACCACAAAGTGAATATATATTTATGTCAACCAGAGAGCTACTGAGCGTGGCAATTGTATATAACAAGAGACAGGGGGTGCCCAATGCTGCATCCAATTGACAAAACATATAAAGTAAATACTTCAATAATAATAATTGGTTATTTAGTTAACCCTTTGGCCAAAGGCGTCATAAGCCTGCATACCAACGTCAAGGTATAACCAAAATAATGCAGGTCCTACACTACACTGTGAACCCTTCCCTTTACCTCTGTGAGAGGGGAAATAACCATAATGGGTCTTGTTCCTGCAGCAAGTGAAATGACCTTCCAAGTTAAAAGGGTGAAGGAGGAATCTATTTTGATCTGGTTTGAAACTGATTGGCCGGCGAAGCCGGCCAATTCAGTTGAACAGCAATTCTACTTGTTACCAAGTAGAACAAAGATAAACCAGTCAAACAAAAATGAAATGAACCCAACAAGTGCACTGATGAAGTGCACTTAAAACAGAAGGGTTAAATCTGAAGAACCCTGATTGGTGGATACCGAGCAAAGCACCCCGCCTAACGCCCACTGGGAGGCAAACTCTGAAACCGTCCCAGTAGACTCGGCGTACGAGTACTCTGCCCGAATACGGGAGTGCACCAGCGCCCGGAACATGACCACGATGTTTGTCGGGACCCCCCCCTCCAAACACTGCTTCCTGGTATTACAAATGGCTACCTTAGCCAATGCCAGGAGCAGGTTGACCAGGAGATCCCTAGGCTTATTGTCCCGGGACACTGGGCACCCAAAAATAAAAAGATGAGGTGAGAAGTGCAACCAGAACAGCAGGAGCAAGCTCCTCAAGAAGGAAAAGAGGGGTTGCAGTCTGGCACAACTCGAATAAATGTGATATACGGACTCCCGCTCGCCACAGAAGGGACAGGTGGCGGGGGAGTCCGTGAAGTGTGCCAAATACTCTCCTGTGCTCAGTGCTCCGTGGAGGACTCTCCAACTCAAATCCCCGGCGGGACGGGGAACCAAAGATGAATAGAGTTCCCTCCACCGGGGTCTCTCATCCTCGTTCGCTGGGAATACCCGCCTCCAGATGGTGTCTGGGCGGGTGACAAGGGCGAGGTAGTGCACTATATGGAGCACCAGAGAATACAGGACTTTCCTCGGCATGCCGCGGAAACATGCCGGGGACATTTCCCCCAACTTGCTGAGGTTGGGGGAGAGAAGAGCCCGAGGGGGTTGCCGTGACCTTGGTTCTATGCAAAGATTCGGAGAGCCGAAGTTGATAGGATGACAAGGCTTTCCGGTCTGCAATACCCCCTCAATGAAGGTGCGGGAGTCGGGGTGTATGGCATCTTTAATCTCCTGGATCAAACAACGAGGGACGCGGGCAGAACGCAGATCCATACGGGGCGCGAGCACCTCTGCCCCTACCCAATCCCGCCGCTCATAGTCCAGGAGATCCCCGACTCTGGTCACCTGCGCCAGGATTAGCCGGCGGCAAATAGAGGGTGAATCCAACATCCGAGCCCCCACTGCCGGATTATACAGCAGGGGCTCGGCGAGGAAATCAATCCCCACCGCCTGTTTCTTCCTGGTCGCGGAGACCAGTTTCCAGGCCTTCAGTAAGTCCCGGTAGTATGCCGGCAGCTCCGAGAGGTTTCTACCTAAACCCTCGGGCCTGATGAAAAAGAGTTGCCGGTCATACCTCATATTGCGCAGCTGGCGAAAGAAAAAGGTTGCCAGCTGGCACCACTGCGGAGACGGATCTGCGAATAGGTATCTCTGCAGGTATTGGAGGCGGAAAGTGTGTAACTGGGAGCGGACACACACAACTCCCTGTCCACCCTCCTCCAAAGGGAGACACGCAACTCCCACAGAGACCCAATGCTTCCCCATCCAGAGAAAATCCATCAACTTCCTCTGGATCTTGTTGATAAATTCGGGGGTCGGACCCATGGCTATCAGCCGGTGCCAAAGCTGACTGGCCACTAGCTGATTAATCACCAGGGTTCTTCCCCTAAGGGAAAGCATTCTCGACAGATACACCCATGACCCCAGACGAGCAATGACCCGTTCTTCAAGATCACTGAAGTTTTCTGGGGCAGGGTCCTCTGCAGCAGACAGGTAGACTCCCAGATACTTGAGAGTATCGCTCCCCCACGAGATATTACGAAACGTGGGGGGCAAAGAGTCCACCTTTAAGGGACCCACCAAGATGCCGGAGCACTTGGACCAGTTGATCCGAGCAGAAGAGGCCGCGGTGTAGACCTCTTGACACTCCTGTGCCCGCTCTAGATCATCTAGGTCCTGGGCCACGAGGAGCACATCATCGGCATAAGCCGACAGGACTACCCGCATGTCGGGCTCCCGCAGCACCAGCCCGGTAAGCCTCTTCCTCAGTAGGCAGAGGAAGGGCTCAATGGCCAGCGCGTACAGTTGCCCAGACAGGGGGCACCCTTGACGCACTCCCCGACCAAACACAAAAGGTGCCGTCAGGGACCAGTTAATCTTCACCAGACACTCTGCAGAAGCGTACAGCATCTGGAGAAAGCCCACAAATTGTGGGCCGAAGCCAAACGCCCGCAGGGTCTGCATAAGGTAACGGTGATCCACTCTGTCAAATGCCTTCTCCTGATCTAGGGACAGGAAGGCGAGTGATAGACCAGTCCTCTGTGCGTAATGCATCAGGTCCCGGACCAGAAAAATGTTGTCATGAATGCTCCGGCCCGGGACAGTATAGGACTGGTCAGGGTGAATCACCTCTGCCAGTACGGACTTGAGCCTCAGCGAAAGCGCTTTGGCTACGATCTTATAGTCCGTGCTGAGCAGTGAGACCGGTCGCCAATTAGAGATCTGACGGAGATCCCCCTTCTTCGGCAGCAAAGACAGTATTGCCCGCCGACACGAAAGTGGCATCTCACCGATCTCCAGGGCTTCGGCTAGGACCTCGGTGAAATCAGGTCCCAGCATCTCCCAGAAAAACCGGAAGAACTCCACAGTCAGCCCGTCTAGCCCCGGCGCTTTTCCGCGGGACATGAGACTGAGGGCTTCAGAGAGCTCGGCCAGAGTCAAAGGTAACTCAAGCCGCTCCCTTCCATCCTCACCGACCGTGGGAAGCCCCTCCCATAAGACCCTGCATTTATCTGGCTGGATGGACTCCGGGGAGAAAAGATCTACATAGAATCTCCGGGTTCTGTCCCGGATGCTCTCCGGGTCAGTCAGAGGGGTACCGTCCTCTGCCAACAGGCATGTGATATGTCTACGGTTTCCCCTCTTTTTCTCCAGCGTGTAGAAGAGGCGCGACCCGCGATCCATCTCTCGAAGGAAGTCGATGCGGGATCGCACATACGCCCCCCGAGCTCTCCGATCTTCCAATTCCCGGAGAGCGCACTTCCTCTCCATGTACATACTCTGCAGGTATTGGTCTCCCGCCACAGACAGCCGCTTCTCGAGATCGAGCACCTCCTCCCTGAGGGCCTCGATCTCAGCATCGCGCCGCCCGCTGGCACCTCTGGTGTACTCCTGACATACGAGGCGCAGATGAACCTTGCCCACGTCCCACCACTGCTCTAACGTGGCAAAGTCTGACCTGCAACCTCTCCAGGCCATCCAAAAGTCTCTGACCGACGTCGCAAACCCCTTGTCCTCCAACAACGAATTGTTGAAATGCCAATAAGCGGCCGAAGGTGCTGCAGGTAGCAGCATCAGCGTCACGGACGCACAATTGTGGTCCGAAAAAGGCGCCAGCCTAATGGCACTGGACTGGGCTCGCGACAGGCTGTGGCTGGAAATATACAGTCTGTCGATCCGGGACCAGGACATCCGTTCACCCCTAAACACCCTAACATAGGTGAACTCAGTGGATGCCTCAGGATGTTGTTCTCGCCAGACGTCTACCAAGGAGTAGCGGGTGATGACCTCCCGCAAGGCCGACGCAGAACACGGGTGTGGCTCCTGACCATTCCGGTCCTTCCGAGCCTCGAGGGTACAGTTAAAATCACCCCCGAGCACCACGTATTCGTCCGCGTCGACTGTCTCCAGGTATTCAGACATTCTGACGAAGAACTGCCTTCTCAGGGGTCCGGTGGCAGGAGCATACACGTTCAGGAAATTAAACGTGTAGTCCTCGTGTCGGACCCTGATATGCAACAGGCGACCTGGAACAACAGCTTTGGCAAGCAGCAGCTCTGGTTGAAAGGACTCAGAGAACAGGGTCACCACCCCACTAGATGTTGAAGTGAGATGGCTGAAGAAGACACTGCCTCGCCACTCCAAATGCCAGCTGGCTTCAGCCTCTGGAGTGGTATGGGTTTCCTGCAGGAAACTCACAGAATACTTCCCCTTCTGCAAGAAGGAGAGTACCTGGAACCTGCGAAACCCATCCTTACAGCCGTTAACATTTAGCGTACCGATGCTTAACGCCATTGGTAATCAGGAGTTTTTTGGTTCCCCACAGGTGCTCAGGGTACTATACCCTGAGAAGCCTTTACGTGGTCTCGCATCACTTTTTCAAACTTCAGGACCCGAATATGGATAGCCCCAGAGATTTTGGCCTTGTGGTTGGCCCTGATGTAAACTCCGAGAGAGTGGAGAATGACCGAGGCATCTTTCCACTTCTCAAGGGCCAACTTCACCTTAAAGTTTTTATGCTTGCAGAGGGTATCCTCTAGGAAAGCATCTAGCTCCTTGGCAGGGATAACAGGGGTCAAAGAGTCCACCGACTCCACGGTGCCAGAAGACTCCTCACTGAGCCCCAACTCCCTAAGCTCCTCTTGACTGAAAGGCTCAAGACCCTCACCCTCCCCTGCGGGGGTCTCTCTCAGTCCTAGAGTGGGTTCCCCCTTCGGTGTTTCCACGAGGGGGTCCACTAAAACCTCCACTTCCAACCCCGGGGTAGGAAGTTCAGGGGTATCTGGGGGCGGCATGGCAGAGGCAGCGGTTTCTGGAGTGACCTTTTGAACAAAAAAGGTACCCATTACCCTCCTGGTCTCCTCTATCGCCGTGTAAGTAAACGGAATGTTAGGGGCATCCGCCTCAATCACGGGAGGGCACTCTTCTGTAGGCACCCCAAGGAGAGAGTCTAGCCTGGCAGTCATCTTTGACAAAGACCAAAACTCCCCACTAAGAGGGCTCACGTCAGATAGCCTCCAGTTGAAATCCGAAGTGCTCACTAAAGCATCCCTACCTACACCTGCCTCCCCCTCTCCATCCTCAACTGGCATGGGGGTCAGCCCTAGCCCATCCCCTACTTCTGGTGACACAAAACCTGACTCCGCCTCAGGTGTGACACTCGAAGGCGGTACAACCGGAGGGGGATCTTGGCTGGCTCCAAAGATAGGTGCATTCGGCAAGGCAAATTCACCGAAGCACAATTCTCCTGGGGATGCTCTCCAACCGGGAGGGGCGTTGAGAGGCACCCCAACGTCTATATCTATGGGCAAGGCCTCATGCTGCTGAGCATTTTGGCCTTCCACCCCAGAGACGCTGGGTACCTTCAGTTGTATTCCCTCCAGAAATTCGAGGGGGGGGGGCTGTACGTGTGTAGGATCCGGTTTACACTGGCTAATCGTAACCAGTGGGCCGGACAGGACCACCTTTTGCGGAACTGATGTTACGTTCCGCTTCAGAGATTTCAGAGAGTAAACGTAATACGGTTCACCCTCCTCTGCCTCCTCAATCACCCTCTTATTTGTTTTAAATTTCCTCTTTCTGGGGATTGATTCCCCAGGAGAGAGTGCCGCTACCTCCATAACAGGAGCTTCCTCCTGCTCCCCCACACTCTGTACGGTGCTTAAATTGGGGGTAAGGTGTTCTTGGGGGGGGACAGCGACAACAGAGGGTGACTGTTGTGGGGTGACTTTTCCTTTCTCCCTCTTTGTAGGGGGGAGAGGTTCAGATGTCACTGTTTGAGTTGAGGCAGTGACATCTTCTGTGATCCCAGGGGGGACCTGGGCCCTTGAGGTCTTTTCCTTCTCCCTCTGTTCTTTGGGGAGAGGTTCAGATGTCACTGTTTGAGATGGGCCAGTGACATCTTCTGTGGTCCCAGGGGGGGCCTGGGCCCTCAAGGGCTTTCCTTTCTCCCTCTGTTCTTTGGGGAGAGGTGCAGATGTCACCGCCCGAGATGGGGCAGCGACATCTGCTGTGGTCCCAGGGGGGGGCTGGGCCCCCAAGGGCTCCGCCGCGGTGGGCGCAACGGCACAGGGTATTTCCCCCTGGGGGGAGACAGTGATAACAGAGGGTGGTCGCTCCAGGGCGACCCCCTCTCCTTCTCTCCGCTCTCCAGGGAGAGGTGCAGAAGTCACTGTTCCAGATGGGACAGCGACATCTCTTGTGGTCCCAGGAGGGACCTGGGCCCCTGATGGCCCCGCTGTGGTGGGCACAGTGGTACGGGGTGTCTTGGCAGAGGGAGGGGTGGGTGTAGGAGTTGGGATAGGTCCTCTGTTCCCTTTGGGGCAACTCCTACGAGTGTGCCCCAGCTCCTTGCACAGATAACATCTAATTCCCTCCGTGCCATAGAACACTGTGTACATTATGCCCTCGTAGGGCACCCTAAAAGAACCCTCCACAGATTCTGTGCTCCCCGGCAGCAGCACTTGTACCTGCCGCCTAAATGAGAGCACGTGCCTCAGCGCTCAATCCCTGCAGCCCAGCGGAATTTTTGTTATGGGAGACTTAATGTCTCCCAGGACTTGCAGGTGCAGCCGCATGAGACTATCTGGGATGAAGGGGGGCACATTGGAGAGAATAATTCTAGTGCCTAACC
Source organism: Ascaphus truei (assembly GCF_040206685.1). Taxonomy (NCBI): domain Eukaryota; kingdom Metazoa; phylum Chordata; class Amphibia; order Anura; family Ascaphidae; genus Ascaphus; species Ascaphus truei. Next base: position 26,928 of record NW_027455716.1, read on the forward strand.
CCTCCATGGGTTCTATAGGGATGTAGATTCCCCCTACACTGATGCCTTTCTGCACCAGGGTGTGCTTGGCAGCCAGCGTACGGAGGAAGAAAACGCCTCTCCCGTACATCTTGCTGGCCGCCACCACAGCAGAGGGACCCACAACGTCTGCCACAGCCCTAACATAAATCTCCATGCTAAGGCCAGGTGACATTGGGCACCTCACCCCAAGCTTCCTGCTCAGACAGGGTGTGGCCCCAGCATTGTTATTGCCGGGGCCGACGCCTGCAGCTGCCACCTGCACCCAAGTTGAACCTGGGACTGCAGGGGTTAAACTGACAAGAGGAGCTGGGGGAGGTGTGGCCAGGGCACTGGAAGTACCAGGCCTTGGGCTATGGTTGTTACTCCTAGGGGCCCCAGTTTTAGGAGTCCGATGTCCAGGTGTGGCCCCTGTTGCTGCACTAGTCCTGTTCCCCCCAGGCATGATGAAATAAGCCTCTAAGTAAGGGGAGGAAATAGTGCTTAGGGAGAGAGATGCAGGGAGGTAACTGTTTCTTTTAAGAACCAATTAACTATCTCTCTGCACAGGGAGGGAATGAAAAACAGCTTTTAAAACCTGCTGTAATCTTTTCTTTCTCCCTTTAATTATTTAACTCTCTCTCTCTTATAAGAAACCACACACAAAAAGGAAGGTTTTAAAGTAAGACACAGAGCTCTCAATTGCAAATGAAAAAGAAAGAAATCAGGCTTTAAATTAAATTGAAAACTGGAAGTAAAAAACAACCAGAGGTGGGGGAGGGGAGAGGGGTTGAGACTGCAATTCCTGCCAGCCAAATTGCAGCTTTGCTGGGTTGAAATACAGCAGCCTCTGGGTGAAAACAAAAACGGTTTTTAAACCTGAAAAAAAACCACCCAAACCCTCTACAAAAACCACTGTATACTCACAGTATACTCCCCCACAGATCCACACCAAAGTATACCAAAAATAAAGAATAAAAGAAAAAAAAAGAAAGAATACAACCTGATTCTTCAGCAATTGCCTGGGAACTCTGAGTGGAAGAGAAGCAGGCTCCAGCACAGCTTCACACAGGAAAACAGGGCCTATGCAGAACCCTTCCTTTTACCTCTGTGAGAGGGGAAATAACCATAATGGGTCTTGTTCCTGCAGCAAGTGAAATGACCTTCCAAGTTAAAAGGGTGAAGGAGGAGGAGTGAGCTCTGGGGGGAGGTGCCACAGCCTCCAAAGAGACATAGGTTAACACAGATACCCAGCAAGCTCAAACTCCCACGCCCACCACAAAGTGAATATATATTTATGTCAACCAGAGAGCTACTGAGCGTGGCAATTGTATATAACAAGAGACAGGGGGTGCCCAATGCTGCATCCAATTGACAAAACATATAAAGTAAATACTTCAATAATAATAATTGGTTATTTAGTTAACCCTTTGGCCAAAGGCGTCATAAGCCTGCATACCAACGTCAAGGTATAACCAAAATAATGCAGGTCCTACACTACACTGTGAACCCTTCCCTTTACCTCTGTGAGAGGGGAATCTATTTTGATCTGGTTTGAAACTGATTGGCCGGCGAAGCCGGCCAATTCAGTTGAACAGCAATTCTACTTGTTACCAAGTAGAACAAAGATAAACCAGTCAAACAAAAATGAAATGAACCCAACAAGTGCACTGATGAAGTGCACTTAAAACAGAAGGGTTAAATCTGAAGAACCCTGATTGGTGGATACCGAGCAAAGCACCCCGCCTAACGCCCACTGGGAGGCAAACTCTGAAACCGTCCCAGTAGACTCGGCGTACGAGTACTCTGCCCGAATACGGGAGTGCACCAGCGCCCGGAACATGACCACGATGTTTGTCGGGACCCTCCCCTCCAAACACTGCTTCCTGGTTTTACAAATGGCTACCTTAGCCAATGCCAGGAGCAGGTTGACCAGGAGATCCCTAGGCTTATTGTCCCGGGACACTGGGCACCCAAAAATAAAAAGATGAGGTGAGAAGTGCAACCAGAACAGCAGGAGCAAGCTCCTCAAGAAGGAAAAGAGGGGTTGCAGTCTGGCACAACTCGAATAAATGTGATATACGGACTCCCGCTCGCCACAGAAGGGACAGGTGGCGGGGGAGTCCGTGAAGTGTGCCAAATACTCTCCTGTGCTCAGTGCTCCGTGGAGGACTCTCCAACTCAAATCCCCGGCGGGACGGGGAACCAAAGATGAATAGAGTTCCCTCCACCGGGGTCTCTCATCCTCGTTCGTTGGGAATACCCGCCTCCAGATGGTGTCTGGGCGGGTGACAAGGGCGAGGTAATGCACTATATGGAGCACCAGAGAATACAGGACTTTCCTCGGCATGCCGCGGAAACATGCCGGGGACATTTCCCCCAACTTGCTGAGGTTGGGGGAGAGAAGAGCCCGAGGGGGTTGCCGTGACCTTGGTTCCACGCAAAGATCCGGAGAGCCGAAGTTGAAAGGATGACAAGGCTCTCCGGTCTGCAATACCCCCTCAATGAAGGTGCGGGAGTCGGGGTGTATGGCATCTTCAATCTCCTGGATCAAACGACGAGGGACGCGGGCACTACGCAGCCCCATACGGGGCGCGAGCACCTCTGCCCCTACCCAATCCCGCCGCTCATAGTCCAGGAGATCCCCGACTCTGGTCACCTGCGCCAGGATTAGCCGGCGGCAAATAGAGGGTGAATCCAACATCCGAGCCCCCACTGCTGGATTATACAGCAAGGGCTCGGCGAGGAAATCAACCCCCACCGCCTGTTCCTTCCTGGTCGCGGAGACCAGTTTCCAGGCCTTCAGTAAGTCCCGATAGTATGCCGGCAGCTCCGAGAGGTTTCTACCTAAACCCTCGGGCCTGATGAAAAAGAGTTGCCGGTCATACCTCATATTGCGCAGCTGGCGAAAGAAAAAGGTTGCCAGCTGGCACCACTGCGGAGACGGATCTGCGAATAGGTATCTCTGCAGGTATTGGAGGCGGAAAGTGTGTAACTGGGAGCGGACACACACCACTCCCTGTCCACCCTCCTCCAAAGGGAGACACGCAACTCCCACAGAGACCCAATGCTTCCCCATCCAGAGAAAATCCATCAACTTCCTCTGGATCTTGTTGATAAATTCGGGGGTCGGACCCATGGCTATCAGCCGGTGCCAAAGCTGACTGGCCACTAGCTGATTAATCACCAGGGTTCTTCCCCTAAGGGAAAGCATTCTCGACAGATACACCCATGACCCCAGACGAGCAATGACCCGTTCTTCAAGATCACTGAAGTTTTCTGGGGCAGGGTCCTCTGCAGCAGACAGGTAGACTCCCAGATACTTGAGAGTATCGCTCCCCCACGAGATATTACGAAACGTGGGGGGCAAAGAGTCCACCTTTAAGGGACCCACCAAGATGCCGGAGCACTTGGACCAGTTGATCCGAGCAGAAGAGGCCGCGGTGTAGACCTCTTGACACTCCTGTGCCCGCTCTAGATCATCTAGGTCCTGGGCCACGAGGAGCACATCATCGGCATAAGCCGACAGGACTACCCGCATGTCGGGCTCCTGCAGCACCAGCCCGGTAAGCCTCTTCCTCAGTAGGCAGAGGAAGGGCTCAATGGCCAGCGCGTACAGTTGCCCAGACAGGGGGCACCCTTGACGCACTCCCCGACCAAACACAAAAGGTGCCGTCAGGGACCAGTTAATCTTCACCAGACACTCTGCAGAAGCGTACAGCATCTGGAGAAAGCCCACAAATTGTGGGCCGAAGCCAAACGCCCGCAGGGTCTGCATAAGGTAACGGTGATCCACTCTGTCAAACGCCTTCTCCTGATCTAGGGACAGGAAGGCGAGTGATAGACCAGTCCTCTGTGCGTAATGCATCAGGTCCCGGACCAGAAAAATGTTGTCATGAATGCTCCGGCCCGGGACAGTATAGGACTGGTCAGGGTGAATCACCTCTGCTAGTACGGACTTGAGCCTCAGCGAAAGCGCTTTGGCTACGATCTTATAGTCCGTGCTGAGCAGTGAGACCGGTCGCCAATTAGAGATCTGACGGAGATCCCCCTTCTTCGGCAGCAAAGACAGTATTGCCCGCCGACACGAAAGTGGCATCTCACCGATCTCCAGGGCTTCGGCTAGGACCTCGGTGAAATCAGGTCCCAGCATCTCCCAGAAAAACCGGAAGAACTCCACAGTCAGCCCGTCTAGCCCCGGCGCTTTTCCGCGGGACATGAGACTGAGGGCTTCAGAGAGCTCGGCCAGAGTCAAAGGTAACTCAAGCCGCTCCCTTCCATCCTCACCGACCGTGGGAAGCCCCTCCCATAAGACCCTGCATTTATCTGGCTGGATGGACTCCGGAGAGAAAAGATCTACATAGAATCTCCGGGTTCTGTCCCGGATGCTCTCCGGGTCAGTCAGAGGGGTACCGTCCTCTGCCAACAGGCATGTGATATGTCTACGGTTTCCCCTCTTTTTCTCCAGCGTGTAGAAGAGGCGCGACCCGCGATCCATCTCTCGAAGGAAGTTGATGCGGGATCGCACATACGCCCCCCGAGCTCTCCGATCTTCCAATTCCCGGAGAGCGCACTTCCTCTCCATGTACATACTCTGCAGGTATTGGTCTCCCGCCACAGACAGCCGCTTCTCGAGATCGAGCACCTCCTCCCTGAGGGCCTCGATCTCAGCATCGCGCCGCCCGCTGGCACCTCTGGTGTATTCCTGACATACGAGGCGCAGATGAACCTTGCCCACGTCCCACCACTGCTCTAACGTGGCAAAGTCTGACCTGCAACCTCTCCAGGCCATCCAAAAGTCTCTGACCGACGTCGCAAACCCCTTGTCCTCCAACAACGAATTGTTGAAATGCCAATAAGCGGCCGAAGGTGCTGCAGGTAGCAGCATCAGCGTCACGGACGCACAATTGTGGTCCGAAAACGGCGCCAGCCTAATAGTACTGGACTGGGCTCGCGACAGGCTGTGGCTGGAAATATA